>NC_136428.1:26813765-26833765 GCF_052849685.1 Lactuca virosa
ATCAACTTAAAAATTTTAATACAATCAATTCACAGTTTAATACAATTAATTCATAGTTAAATGTACAAAACTCACAGCTTAATATAGTCAATTTACAGTTTAAACAAGAAATTCACAGCTTAATGCGTTGAATTCACAATTTTAAACACAAATATCACAGCTAAATACAGAAACTTCATAGTTTAATACACAAAAAGTATGCATTCACAACTAAATTCACAGCTTAATAACTTACCAAATATCATTGAGGCATTTCATCAAACACCTTGTATGCATCTTTTTTTCAGAACTTCCTTTTGTAAACACCATCAATGTAAACACCATACACACACACACACACACACCAGATCTAACCTAAAAATCCACAAACACATGATGTCGATTTGGTGGTGTTTTGACCAGAGATAAGAGAGACTGAGACGGAAACGAGTTAGAGATGAGAAGGAGGTTGCACATAACAGATCTGATACAAATCTGACAAACATTTCATCGGTGATGGAACAGATCAGAGAAAAAAAATAAGTTCAAGAGTTCTGGAACAAAACGAGTTCAAGATTAGCACCTATAGGTTGAGACGATGACTGCGATCTGTGATTTTTGATGCTCCGACAATGACACCAACGGTGTGGGAACATATCTGATGTAGATCCAACGATGGAATGATGAAATAGAAAGAAAAACCTTTGTATAATAACACCAAAATCTCATATCTACATCAGATTTGACTTGATCCGATGTAAATGAAGATAAATACAGACTCTTGTGGTTGTTTGAATAAAGAAGTAGATCTGGTGGTGGTCGGACATTTGGAGGCAACAAAGAGCTTCATACTCCGTCGGATATGTTATTCTGGCGAACCGGATCGAAGAGTTTTTCTCGTGCTTCATCAGATATGAAACATTGGAGATCTGGAGAATAAGCATATTCAGACTTCGAAATAGAGTGTAGTATGTTCTAGGTGTTCCAGCAAAGCAAAGTGGCTGATGGAAGGCGACAGTCGGTGCTGGTGAGATAGATGACGGTGGAAGGAAGCAGCGCTCGGTGGTGATGACAGATCTGAAGTCGGGGGTTCTAGATCTAAAGGCGAATGCTCTAGATCTTGAAGGTAAATGCTTCAGATCTGAAGGCGGCGACTACATATCTGAAGATTGTTGTATGTCGGCGACGGCGACGGTGCCAGCGGTTGTGTCAGCGATGGTGGTGGTGGTCGGCAACGGTAGGAGGTAAGAGAGAGAGAGAGAGAGAGAGAGAGAGAGATGAGATAAAAGTTGTTTTGTGAGATAAGACTGATCAAATATGTCTGATGATTATAGTTATAAACATACATTTGACAAAAATACCCTTTTAGGCTTAATAACCATATATTTGAGAAATCATATTCTTTATAAGGTAAAAAGAGTAGTTCTTAGGGTTCTTAACTTTTTATGGTTCTTATTTGATCTTTTACCTATATATATATATATATATATATATATATATATATATATATATATATATATATATATATATATATATATAGGTAGGTTCAAATGTTTCTCACATCTATTGTGTGCTAGAATGCACCAATAGGAATTTAGTATTAATTATATGTATATTAAATGCTATCCATACTTATAACTCATTTTTATGGAAACTAATTAAATTCGTCATTAATGTCAACAATAATATTATTTCAGAATGAATTCATATCTAGAAGAATGAGAGTGTATTCCAGCAGAATGAGAGTGTATTCTAATAGAATACACTCTCGTTCTTCATATTCAATGCAAGTTTATTGTATTTTAAGTGAGTGAGTCCTGAAACAAAATACGAACTCATATATAAAAACCTAGATGTGAATTCATTCTGAAAGAATGTTATTGCTGACATTAATGATGGATTTATTTAGTTTCTATAAAAAGATAATTATAATTATGGATATCATTTAATATACATATAATTATGGAAATCATTTAACATCTATATTTATTTAATTAAATAATTATTTAATTACTAAGTTCCTATTGGTGCATTCTATCACACAATAAATGTAAGAAACAAAATAAACTCTCTCTCTTTGTAACATCCGGATTTCCAGGTATCTTATTTTAATTGTTTATCTTGAGTTTTATGGAGGGACTCGGCGAGTAGACGCTCAGACTCGCCAAGTAGGATCGCGAATTCTTGTCTGGATTAATGACCGGACTCGACGAGTCGAGGAGTGGACTCGGCGAGTCCGCGCTGTAAAGTGAAACCCTAAATCTCAGGTCCTGAGCCCTATTTAAAGGCCCTTATGGCCGTCATTTGCGGCCACTACTCCCCTGAGAAACCCTAGAGAGCAGAGAGAAGCTTGTAGTGCAAGAGGAAGTCTAATCCATCATTCTTGAGTGTGTTTTAGCAAAGGGAAAAGAGGATTTCGAGCTAGGCAGTCTTGTGGGACTCAAATCTTCCATCATTTGGTGCAGAGCTGCTGTGGGAGGTAAGGATTCATGTCCATTTTCATTGAGTAATAGATTTCATGAATCTAGGACTTTTTCTCTTCTTTTTAGTAAGAGATCTAGTGTATGTGATGTCCCCTTGTGTCAATATCATCAGATCTGGACCTTGAGAGGTCCAGAGAGTTCCTATTCTCCAGCTTTATGCAGTCCTTTATGAGTTTGGGGCTTAGGTTATCATATTAAGGGTTATTTTGGCATATAGAGGTGATAGTGTGATACATGGGCCTAAAGTTCGAACCTTTATGCGATTATCATGCTTGGGAAGGTCAGATCTATAGATTAGAGAAGAAGATCTGACCTTAGAATCTCATTTGAGTATGAACATGGAAGCAACTCGCCGAGTCCACAAGTGGACTCAACGAGTCGAGTCGGGGTTGCCCCGCGATTCGTGACATGTGTAACCCGTCGAGTGGAGGGATGACTCGACGTGCCAAGTGAGACTAGAAGGATTCAGAAGACCCGCTTGGACTCGCCGAGTCGCCCATGTGCACTCGAGGAGTCGGGTCAAAGTTTGACCGTTGACTTTCGTTGACCTTAGGGTTCTGGTCAAGACTGATTCAAGAGAGTTCAGGGAGGGGTAGAATGGCCTTCTACACAATATTTCGAGATGAGACTATGAGAGAGTATTGATCGGGGATGTTATTTGAATGATAGGAGGAGGCTAGGTCGGGACGTTGAGCACGAGAGTTATCCGACTTTATTGAGGTGAGTCTTCTCACTATACTGTACCTGGAAGGGTACCTATGTGTGACCGGAAGGTCTTGTATGCTATGAGATGTATGTGCTATATGCTGTTATGTGGTATGTATGTGTTATGTATGTTATGTATGGTAAGAACCGGAAGGTCAAGATGATATGGACCGGAAGGTTAAGATGACATGGATCGGAAGGTCAGGAGGTTACGGACCGGAAGGTCGATACGGGTAGGACCGGAAGGTCTACCGGGATTCGGGACGGAAGTCCCCTGACACACTTGGGTCGGAAGATCCTACAGAGTTATGGCCTGAAAAGGTGTATGTGTTGTATGTGGCATATTGGGGAAACTCACTAAGCATTTATGCTTACAGTTGCTGTGTTATGTGTTTCAGGTACTATCGAGGATCGCGGGAAGGCGCCGGCATGATCCGTACACACTCGTAGAGATTATGTTTTGAGATTCTGGGATTTGTTTGTTATGATGACATTGGATACAGTTTGTTCGATATTGTTTTTGATGATTGAAAATATGATTTAAAAATGAAAAATTGTTTTGAAAATTTACGTCGTTACAAGTTTGTATCAAAGCCTTGGTTTGAGGGATTTGGTTGCATCTTCGGATGTATCTGAACTCAAACTGAGGATTTGAGAAAGTTTTTAATAAAATAAACAATTTTTCTAAGAGGGTAAAAGATTTTAAGAAAGGCAGACGGAGCAGTGTGTACGATCAGCCAGTGCCGGAACGGTGATTTCCCAAAATACCCTTACATTATGTATTATGAGATATGATATGATATGATATGCATGTTAGAGTAGGCTAGGTATTCATATTAGTGTTGGGTTTTGAGCATTCTAACACTCCTAAGTGTACATGCAACCCTAAATACCTTGGATCTATGTTTTCTCTATTATACATGCAAATATGATTATCCAAGGTATTATCCTAACTAGCATACCAAAACATTGATACTAGGATAATAAAATAGATAGAATACATACCTTGTTGTTGTTGCTTGACTCCATGAAGCTTGAGAGCCTAGTGCCCCAAGTGTGACACCTCAAATGGTTCACACAACATCATGAACTCTTGGAATAACCATGAGAAGAAGACATACATGTTCAAATCGGCTAGCCCTCAAAATATGTATCACTAGTGCCAATTTCTTGAACTAAAGGGGTTCTTATATAGTGTGGCTATTAGGGTTACACCATGTAACTCATTACTTTACCCATTCCTTATGCTCCATGGGTTTTAACCTCCATGGAGTATCCATGGATCACCACATGGGTTAAACCCAGCATAAAGGAATCTTGGATCATAAGCCCACATATATAAGAATGAATGATTTACACAATCAATCCCCATATATTTAATTAGTCTCTTTTTGATCACTAAATTAAGTCCAAATTAATTCTTGATCAATACTAATTAAATAACATGATTTCATATTAATATATTAGAACTTATAATATATTAATATGTCACAAAATGTCTTTTCCTCATAAACGGTCTATCCAAATGTTCCGATGCCATGCAACCCAAATGGACCATGCCGAGTCGGGCCAAGTACATACCAATTATAGTTATGGACTTAGACACTAATCCAACAGTCTCCCACTTGGATAAGTCTAAAACTATTATTGCGTATAACTTCAGGAACCAACTGGCAATCGTAGCTCTCAAAAGCCGCTGTCGAACTCTGACCTTGTAGATGAACTCTGACCTTTGTCAATGACTTGTCCATTAGATAAGGGATCATATATTCCTCCATTCTAGATATCATATGGACTGAGACATGGATTATAATCATTCTCTCTGTCCATTTGTTGTTTCCCGATTTCCGATTTATGACGATTGACTAATTGAACAAATCAAATCAGTCCAGGCCCGGCCGAGCACTTACATTTGTCATCACCAAATCATCGAGGGGCCCACAGATATCGCTTTTATCCCGAAGGTAAAAGGAATGGATAAACTTCGACTTATATGGCTTGTTCTACTACTTGTTGAATCATACACAAAGGCACGTTTTATAACACCGAGTTACCGAATGCGTTTTCGTGCAATCAATGTACAACCAACTCATAGTAACAACTCATATCTCTAGGTTTGAAGAATATAAGATATTATCGTCTCATGATCACTCGTGATAAAATCCATAAAGTGATTCCAATGAGCGCGGGTTGAATCCAATACTCAGAACTTATGAGCACTCATGAGTGTTGTAGCCCCTTGTCCAACATCTTAGACCTCTACAAGCCAACCCATGATAGTCTTGATTCATATCTACTTCCAACATATGACCGACTGTGGATAGTTTGAATAACTTAGTCAATCAGGAAGAACGACCTAGTTATTCTGGAAGTCAAAACATGCAAAATGAAACACAATAATAATAGAATCTAATATGGTATCAAAACCTATGAACATAAATAAAACACCTTTTATTTATCACCATATGATTACACATTATTCATTGTATACTGTTTCAGCTATCAACTTTATTCTTGAATTTAAAACAATAGTTGTCCTATGCTCCAAGCATATACATTATGTTTTCTAAACACTAGTCATGCCATACACCAAGTATGCATACTATGTTTGTCTATGATCTTCACTTTGTGAATTAGATCAATTGAACATAACTCCAATGATCCTCTTTCACAGTCCCAAATCCTTACTGCAAATGCAAGAATTCCAAATTCATGCCATTTACTGAAATCTGTTAGATTCTAAACTTATATGCATTGATCCTCCTGTAATGATTATGCACAGAGTCAGAAAGACTTGACAACAACCATTACAGAGCATTCCAAAGGAGATCAACTCCTTGGAAATATCCTTCTTGCATTAAGTTTCCTAATCTTACACAGATTGAATAATTTCTAACTTTGAAACATTTCCATATTCCATTTTGACTATCACTTCTGAACAAGAGTTGCCTCCTTACAGATTATGTCAATATGGTCCTTCCAGAATTATCACTATACTTCCAACTGTCCTTGAGCAACCAATCTTTGGTAAACCTTAGATTGTCCTCGACAATTGCTTAATCCTTTTAGTCATATCCAGTTCTAGACCTTTTCCCTTCTTAATGCCCCAGGCATTTGGAAAATTTTAGAAAGGATAAATATAGCACATGTAATCGATCCTATATCTGAAGCATATGGGACTCGAGTCATGATGTCTCACATAAAGACTAAACCAGTCTTTTGCTATAACATTTCCATTTGTATTTGCCAAGTTCTCATAATTCAGATTATGAAAAGGGATGTCGTAATCATAATCGAATTTTAGAACGCAAATAATGGACCCATATATAGAATTTCCTTATGTTGAATCATTCCAACATGAAATTCATATATATATCCTTGACTAAATACGACTTAAAACCTCAATCTAAGCTTTTAGAATTGAAATGAAGTATAATTTCCTCTCCCTTAATTATAGCAAAACAACTTTTTCAACCCCTGCAGCCTCACGAATTGAAACTTTTGTTTTCTATAATTAGCATTGCTAACTTGCAACCTTTATCATAATTATCATGCTCCCACTAACATGATGATTATTAGCATAACACTTATGCTCCCACTAGCTTTGACATGTAATCAGAAATCAGCTGGACTTCTAGAAATCAATACTTTATTGACTTTCTTACCAAAGTTCAGATTTCTGATACTAGATTGCTTTGATAAAACTTTATCAATATCATACACCTTATCTTAGATAGCTCACAGGTGTGTCTAAACAATTTTAAGAACTATGAAAAGGGATGTCGTAATCATAGCCTCGATTGTTTAGACCTTTACCACTTCTCACAAGTCCATGTTAGTGTGATGGTTACCCACACACGCTCCACTAACGACTTTGAGAATGCAAATATCACAATTGCTATCTAGCTAAAATCTACTTAGTGAAAGTGTTTCCTCACCATCATTTTCATGAATCGGAGAGAAACCTTATGACACTTAGATTTAATGGTGTATGTGTTCTTATCCATGTGAATTGTCAAAACCGTAGTCACAAGACAAGGATAATGACAAATTCAAACTCATATGGACTGAACTCAATCTTAATTTCTTGCCATGTGGCAGCTCAAGGGTCTGCCATTGCTTCCAAGTTGTCGTGCAACCAATTGAGAACTCTAAGAACTCATATGCAAAGCCAACTATAATTGGAATGGACACAGAAATAGTCAACACGATAGGTTATAAACCTCAAGTCGTGTGCTAGTGAAGAACTTTAGGTTTTACTCTTGATTAGTTCTTGAGACTTTCAAGACCTTTTAAGACTCCCACTGTCCTCTTGACATATAAGACTCTCTTGTCAAATATTCAAGAGATAGTGTGGATTCTAATCAAGACAAACACTTCACACAATTGGCCTTAGTTGGTCTTTGTTTTATCCAAAAACATCACAACTTACCAATTTCAAATGTACAAGAGTAGAAACCTTCTACTCTTACATTTGACAAGTGTTTTTAAACCTTCTTTAAGACATGTCACTCAAGTTACAATCTTGGAGTATGACTCTAAGAATTGTTTTGAAATATGACTCATCTTCTTGATTTAACCACTTCAACAATTCATAACTCCTCTTCTTAGCTACCAGAATGCACTTAGAGGATGAATTGTGATAAGGTCTCTTAATCATTAAGATGATTATATAACATGATACTCAAGTACTCTACCATCTTTTTAGATTTGAGAAACTTTTATCCTTCTGCCTAAGTTGATTCTTCTCATTCGTTCCGCCCTACACTGAAATTTTTTCCAATGCTTCAGAATTATACTTAAGCCTGTAAGTATAACCATATTTACTAAACTTTAGTAAATCATGACGAATAGTCTTATCGATCTTTTGTGGTGGACTTAATCAGTGCACAAGAATGTGTACTCGATCCCTTAGTCCGTTACTTGACTCACACATCCATGTGAACAAGTAGTTAGTCTTAATTTTTCCAATGCTTGAAGGTTCTCATTGATCATGCTCTACAAATTGCATGATTCCAAGTTTCGGTCCAATTAAAACTTGGGTGATGAGAATATTTCCTTATTTGGTAAATTTAGACACTACCACAAATGAAAGAATCAAATTCATATTTCCACTCTTGCTCTTAATGGAATCTTATAAGCAACACAGTTTTTCACAAATGCCATTGTAAGGATATTTTAAAATAAATAAAATCAAAAGATTTGCCTTTTATTTTAAAACTTTGCGGAAAAACTCATCCTTACAATCCATATGAAAACTTGTTGTTATCTATTCCTAAGCAAAATATCATAACTCCTAAGAAGTAGCTCAAGAATCCGATCTTCAAACTATGTGATAGAAATCCATCTACACGATCAGATTCAGCATATTCTTTCTTTAAGTTTCTTCACTTTTTCTTTGATTCTTAAAACATCACCATGTGACCCAGTCACATCATGTATCAAGAATCTCATAATAGAAACTTAGCAGAGTTAGATAGTGGACTTTACCTGAAGTAGAGTCAAACTTATTGACTTTAACATCCTTAGGTAAATTTGGCAGCTTCGCAACCAATACCCCTTTCTTTGGCAATGGACCATTGATAATGGGACTATCTCAGACTTAGCCTCTCTCTTTACCATTTGGTCAACCAAGTTGACTATGGCCGATCCCTTTCCATTGGGAAGAGAGAGCTTTACTGGATATCCAATGTCATCATTGTCAATGTCCATAAAGTTTTAGGAAGTTGATCTTAGCAAATAGATAAGATCATTAAGGGTCTTGTCATAGTCTGTTTCATAGGAGTCCCAAAGGAACTCACTATGTGACTTAGAAAGTGATTGATCATCAGCTTCCTCTAGGCTTTGACACCCAACTCTCCCGGTTTGTCAATATGTGACTACATCTCCAAGATGTGATCACACATAGACCTTTGCTTGCCAATAGGGCTTGAGTGACCTTAAACTTTTCAGGAACTTGTAGGTTAGGGAGAATAATTGGAGGAGGTGAAAAAAGTGTGATTTCCATGGGACATCATCTTCATTTTAGGAAAACTTGTTTCAAGAGATTTGGGAAGATCATCTTTTAGGAGATATTCAAGATAGTTGATTTAAAGTCCTTAATATAACACCCAATATGAAATATTAAGGCTAGGACCCAACAACCTATTTATAACTGGAAGAGGGATGCCGTAATCCAAGTTATAAAATAGTTGAAGGTAGGTAAATGACGATTTACCAATTTCCACCATGAAAAACGAAATATAATTAAGTTTTAATTGGATTTGAAACTCCTAGATCTTTTGAGATACATTGAACTTTCAATGGCATGTTTGAATCTCGATTGTGCCCTCTCAAGTTTGTGACTGGGATGCCGAGGATCACAAAAAAGGTGTGAATAACCATGCAAATTGACTTGGTACCCTTAACTTTATCATCTAATCGATGTGCCGGTTGACCACACACGCTCCACCGATCTATAATAGAGTCAAGTTACCCTTTGCCACTCTTACTAGTCCTTATTAGTGTGCCGGTTAACCACACACGCTCCACTAATGACTTGGTAAGGTACAAAGTGTAATTTCATGGGTTAGCACCTTTTCACATTTTCCTAAGTAACTAAGATTGGGAATGTACAAGTGTTTAGTTACTTAGTATTTATCATTAATACTTTTAATGAAGGGAGAATTATAGTCCTTTCCTACCTGTTCGGCTAACGACCCTCCACCAGTCAAGGAAACGGTGGGTGAGAGTGGACACCCATTAAACTGCCATTTTATAGGCAGTAACCTTATACCCCCCTTATAGACCGGCTTCGTGAATGAGGCCTACTAACGGTAAGATTGACTTTATCTTATACATATCTATATAATTAAAATTATAATAATAGTATAAGGGTTTGAATTTTAACTTTTAAAATTCTAAGGGCTAACTTGGAATTAAAGTATTCATAAGTGAAACTTTTCAAATTCCAAAACTTGAGGGCAAGTTTTGAAACTATTCAAAACTAATTAATTCCATAACTTATGTGTTTAAATTAGTTTTAATTAAAAAACTCTTCAAGTTCCATAACTTGAGGACAAGTTATGGAAGACTTTAAACTAATAAAAGAATGTAACTTTTCTTTATTTTGTAACTTATGGAATTAATTAAGGTTACACATTTTATTACTTAATGAAGTGACTCTTGAACCTCCATAACTTGAGGACAAGACTCTTCATTTTTGTAACCATTGCCAACTTTTATGAGTTTTATGAAACTTAAATGTGACTTTTCATATAACTTGAGGACAAGTTACAAAAACACATTTTAGAATCAAATCTTAGATTAAAATGGATTGAAAACACATAATCAATTAACTTTTCTATTAATCTAAGCAACTCATAAGAACAAGATAATTCTAATCAAACTTTTTCATGTAATTAGCCTAATCACTAAACTAATACAAAACATGAATCTATTGACAATTATCTTTGAAATTGGATTAGTGTGAACATTACCACATCAAAAACAAGTTTATAAGTTCAAAAACATCTTAGGGTAATGTTTCTAGTCCATTTCTAGCCAAAAAACTCGAAAATATGCTGTCTGGGGCTCCTACTCGTCGAGTGTATCAACCTACTCGCCGAGTAGGATGATTTTCTTCATGGACTCGGCGAGTTCATCAGTGGACTCGGCGAGTCCAGTGCCCAGAATGCCCGAAATTCGACTTTTTCAGCATTTTTCAGCAATTTGCATCAAGTATAATTGAAAACAAGCCTAGGCTCTGATACCACTGTTGGGTTTTGAGCATTCTAACACTCCTAAGTGTACATGCAACCCTAAATACCTTGGATCTATGTTTTCTCTATTATACATGCAAATATGATTATCCAAGGTATTATCCTAACTAGCATACCAAAACATTGATACTAGGATAATAAAATAGATAGAATACATACCTTGTTGTTGTTGCTTGACTCCATGAAGCTTGAGAGCCTAGTGCCCCAAGTGTGACACCTCAAATGGTTCACACAACATCATGAACTCTTGGAATAACCATGAGAAGAAGACATACATGTTCAAATCGGCTAGCCCTCAAAATATGTATCACTAGTGCCAATTTCTTGAACTAAAGGGGTTCTTATATAGTGTGGCTATTAGGGTTACACCATGTAACTCATTACTTTACCCATTCCTTATGCTCCATGGGTTTTAACCTCCATGGAGTATCCATGGATCACCACATGGGTTAAACCCAACATAAAGGAATCTTGGCTCATAAGCCCACATATATAAGAATGAATGATTTACACAATCAATCCCCATATATTTAATTAGTCTCTTTTTGATCACTAAATTAAGTCCAAATTAATTCTTGATCAATACTAATTAAATAACATGATTTCATATTAATATATTAGAACTTATAATATATTAATATGTCACAAAATGTCTTTTCCTCATAAACGGTCTATCCAAATGTTCTGATGCCATGCAACCCAAATGGACCATGCCGAGTCGGGTGAAGTACATACCAATTATAGTTATGGACTTAGACACTAATCCAACAATTAGGACTAGAGTGGCCTGATTTGTGATGCCTTAGCCTAGGAAGATTTATGCTGCTATGTGATGCTTGAGAGTGAGTAGGTAGCAGTGAGGAGCTTTTGATAAGTCTACCGAAGGGTACCCTATGCCAGCGAGATGTAGAGTACTTGTGATCTGGGATCTTAGGAGGAGGACTTGGGGTGAATACTGATGCGGTGTGGACGGTAGTATAGGGCCCGTACTACTGAAGACACCGGATCAGTGCGCAGTCCAAGTAAGAATCCTTAGGGTACTAGGGAACAAGTAGGGTTGAGTTATCGAGTGCGAGTATGCTCGAGCGAGTCTCTGATATTATTATGTTGTGTTTCAGAGACATCATGGTTGGGACACGCCACAGACCTGAGACGAGCGGCGTGAGTGACGAGGAGCTTCGTCAGATGATCCACGATGAGGTGGCAGCGGCGATTCGAGCCGAGATTCCGGAGATGTTTGGGTCTATCAAGACCACATTGATTGAGACTTTTGATGAGCGGTATGCAGCGGTGACTGAGGCTGCGGCTGCTGCAGCTACTGCAGCTGTGGCTGCTGCCAGGCCTCAGGGAGGTGACTCGTTGTTGTTTCGAGAGTTCAGCAACACGAAGCCACCAGAGTTTGACGGGACGCAGGATCCGATCGCTGCGATGAGATGGATTTATGATATTGAGGGATGCTTCTACACGTGTTCATGTTCGGAGCATCTAAGGGTATGGTTCGCGCTGAACCAGCTTCGCTTGGGAGCGAAGGACTGGTGGAAGTTCGTGACGGCGAGCTTCACTTTTGCAGAGATTTCAGAGGTGACCTGGGAGAGGTTCACCACCATGTTCAGAGACGAGTATGTTCCCCCGGTGGAAAGGGAACGGATGGCCCAAGACTTCTTGACCCTCAAGCAGGGTACTGATTCTGTTACTGTGGTTACCAGGAAGTTTCATGAGAGGGTGATGTTCTGCCCTGAACAGGTGTCTACGAAGCAGACACGCATGAGCCGGTATTTGGGCATTTTGAGGAGGGATATTCGGGAGTTCGTGTCGAACTCGACTTACCAGACATTTGTTGAGCTCCAGGCAAATGACCGGAAGAGGGAGATTGAGTTGGAGACTCAGGCCAGGGAGGAGGCCGAGTCTCAGGGGATGGATCGGCGGCCGGCACAGTCTCAGCCGGCAGCCAAGTGGGCAAAGCCCGCCGATTCGAGATCTGGAGGCCAGAAGGTCCGCACTTGCGGAAAGTGCGGCAAGGGACATGATGGGGTTTATCGATCGGGTGCTTGCTACAAATGTGGCAAGGAGGGGCATATAGCCAAGGATTTCCCTAAGGGGTTCATGGTTTGTTTTCATTGGAACCAGACGGGCCATCGGAAGGCCGAGTGTCCGCAACTGCAGGGGACAGCACAGGGAGCACCGTAGGGATCTGCCCCTGCCGCCGTGCGAGCTACTGAGGTTCGGCCGATGAAGGCCGAGGCACTGAAGGCTCACGGGAGAGCCTTCCAGTTAACAGCGGAGGAGGTCCGCGCAGCGCCCGATGTCGTGGCTGGTATGTATTCTTTCATTTATTTATGCTGAGTTTGAGGTGTTGTGCTTATATTATGATATGCGTAGGTACTTTTCTTGTGAGTTATGTACCTGCTTTGGTGTTATTTGACTCGGGTGCGAGTCGGTCATTTGTGTCGTTAGCATTTAGTCAGCACATCAGTATCCAGCGGGAGGCGTTGAGTCGACCCCTACGAGTTTCCATAGCTGACGAGCGAGCGGTGTATGCTACGGATGTGATTCGAGGATGTGTACTCGAGATCTTCGGTGTTGAGTTTCCGATAGATCTAGTCCCGATTGCGATGGGGGACGTGTGTGTCATAGTGGGCATGGATTGGTTAAGCCGATTTGGGGCTGTTATAGACTGCCAGCGACAGTTGGTGACGACACGAGACCCTAGTGGGGGAGTACTTACGGTGTACGGCGAGGGTACCCGATGTGGGTCAGCGTTATGTTCGGCAGCAAGAGCGAGACAGAGTCTACAGCAGGGATGCAGCGGGTTTTTAGCTTATGTGATGGATACACGAGGGGCCGCGGGGAGGCCAAGTTCGCGGGATGACGTTCCGATAGTGCGTGAGTTCCCGTATGTTTTTCCCGATGAGTTGTCGGGTGTGCCTCCTAAGAGACAGGTAGAGTTCCGCATCGATTTGGTTCCGGGGGCAGCGCCTATCGCCAAGGCGCCTTATCGCCTTGCGCCGCCAGAGATGCAGGAGTTATCCTCGCAGCTTCAGGAGCTGCTGGGGAAGGGGTTTATTAGACCGAGTAGTTCCCCTTGGGAAGCGCCGATCCTTTTTGTCAAGAAAAAGGATGGTTCACACCGGATGTGCATTGATTACCGGGAGTTGAACAAGTTGACGGTCAAGAACCGTTACCCATTACCGAGGATCGACGATTTGTTCGATCAGTTACAGGGATCGTCTTGGTTCTCCAAGATTGATCTGAGGTCTGGATATCATCAGATGAGAGTGCGTGATGAGGATATCCAGAAGACGGCGTTCAGGACTCGTTATGGGCATTACGAGTTCGTGGTGATGCCTTTCGGGCTCACCAATGCACCGTCAACGTTCATGGATCTCATGAACAGGGTGTGTAGGCCGATGTTGGATCGTTCGGTGATCGTGTTCATTGATGATATTTTGGTGTATTCAAGATCTAGAGAGCAGCACGAGGAGCACCTGAGAGAGATATAGGGTCCGGTGTACCATATACACGGACCACAAGAGCTTGAAGTATTTCATGGATCAGCCCAATCTGAATATACGCCAGAGGAGATGGTTGGATGTGGTAAAGGATTACGATTGTGAGATCCTGTACCACCCGGGCAAAGCTAATGTTGTAGCTGATGCCCTGAGCCGTAGGGCGGAGAGTGCCCCGATTCGAGACATTTGTGTGCGGTTGACAGTGATGACTCCGGTGATGGGCACCATTCGGGAGGCCCAGGCAGAGGCCGTGAGACCGGAGAACCGTAAGAGAGAGCGAGTGATTGGGCAGGTACCTGAGTTCGTTACCGATAGCCGCGGGCTTATGACCTTTCAGGGTCAGATTTGGGTGCCGTATGCAGGCGGGGCGCGCACCACCTTGATGGAAGAGGCGCATCGATCAAGGTTCTCGATCCATCCCGGGGCCACTAAGATGTATTTGGATCTGAAGAAAGATTACTGGTGGCCCTGTATGAAGAGGGATGTAGCATGGTTTGTTGAGAGGTGCTTGACCTGTCGCAGGGTTAAGTCTGAGCACCAGCGTCCGCACGGTAAGTTGCAGCCACTTGAGGTTCCCCAGTGGAAATGGGAACAGATTTCCATGGATTTTATCACCAAATTGCCAAGGACCGCGAGGGGTGTCGATGCGATTTGGGTGATTGTCGACCGGCTGACAAAGAGCGCTCACTTCCTTGCTATCAGTGAGAGCTCTTCCGCAGAGAGATTGGCAGAGTTGTATGTGAGGGAGGTGGTATCGCGGCATGGAGTACCGATCTCGATTGTGTCAGACCGAGATGTGCGTTTCACTTCCAGGTTCTGGAAGAAGTTCCATGAGGAGTTGGGTACGAGGCTGCATTTCAGTACCGCTTACCACCCCCAGACGGACGGACAGAATGGGCGGACGATTCAGACGCTCGAGGACATGCTCCGAGCATGTGTATTGGACTTCGGGGGAAGTTGGGACACGTATCTGCCGTTGGCTGAGTTTTCTTATAACAACAGCCACCATTCGACTATTGGTATGCCTCTCTTCGAGTTGTTGTACGGGAGGAGATGTCGGACTCCCATTTGCTAGGGAGAGGTAGGGCAGCGCGTGATGGGCAGCACTGAGATAGTGCTTCAGACGACCGAGCAGATACAGCAGGTTAGACAGAGGTTGTCGACGGCTCAGAGTCGCCAGAAAAGTTATGCGGATAGGCGACAATCCGAGCTTGAGTTCCAGGTGGGAGACTTTGTACTCCTGAAAGTGTTTCCTTGGAAAGGAGTGATCCGATTCAGGAAGAGGGGCAAGCTGGGGCCTTGGTACATCGGTCCGTTTAGGGTGACCGCGAGGGTGGGCAGGGTAGCATACCGGTTGGAGCTACCTGCGAAGTTGAGTCAGATACATGATACCTTCCACGTGTCCCAGTTGAGAAAGTGTATAGCCGACGAGTCGGCGGTGGTACCATTGGAGGATATTCAGGTGGATGCGAGCCTGAATTATGTTGAGAGGCCAGTCGCGGTGGTGGATCGGAAGATCAAGGTTTTGAGAAACAAGGAAGTGCCATTGGTTCTGGTTCAGTGGCAACATCGAAAAGGGTCCGAGCTGACTTGGGAGCCGGAGGCGGAGATGCGGAAGCTACACCCAGAGTTGTTTGTAGAATGAGACTTCGTGGGCGAAGTCTGATTCTAGTGGGGGAGAATTCTAACATTCAGATTTCCAGGTATCTTATTTTAATTGTTTATCTTGAGTTTTATGGAGGGACTCGGCGAGTAGACGCTCAGACTCGCCGAGTAGGATCGCGAATTCTTGTATGGATTAATGACCGGACTCGACGAGTCGAGGAGTGGACTCGGCGAGTCCGCGCTGTAAAGTGAAACCCTAAATCTCAGGGCCTGAGCCCTATTTAAAGGCCCTTATGGCCGTCATTTGCGGCCACTACTCCCCTGAGAAACCCTAGAGAGCAGAGAGAAGCTTGTAGTGCAAGAGGAAGTCTAATCCATCATTCTTGAGTGTGTTTTAGCAAAGGGAAAGGAGGATTTCGAGCTAGGCAGTCTTGTGGGACTCAAATCTTCCATCATTTGGTGCAGAGCTGCTGTGGGAGGTAAGGATTCATGTCTATTTTCATTGAGTAATAGATTTCATGAATCTAGGACTTTTTCTCTTCTTTTTGGTAAGAGATCTTGTGTATGTGATGTCCCCTTGTGTCAATATCATCAGATCTGGACCTTGAGAGGTCCAGAGAGTTCCTATTCTCCAGCTTTATGCAGTCCTTTATGAGTTTGGGGCTTATGTTGTCATATTAAGGGTTATTTTGGCATATAGAGGTGATAGTGTAATACATGGGCCTAAAGTTCGAACCTTTACGCGATTATCATGCTTGGGAAGGTCAGATCTATAGATTAGAGAAGCAGATCTGACCTTAGAAGGTCATTTGAGTATGAACATGGAAGCAACTCGCCGAGTCCATAAGTGGACTCGACGAGTCGAGTCGGGGTTGCCCCGCGATTCGTGACAGGTGTAACCCGTCGAGTGGAGGGATGACTCGACGTGCCAAGTGAGACTAGAAGGATTCAGAAGACCCGCTTGGACTCGCCGAGTCGCCCATGTGCACTCGACGAGTCGGGTCAAAGTTTGACCGTTGATTTTCGTTGACCTTAGGGTTCTGGTCAAGACTGATTCAAGAGAGTTCAGGGAGGGGTAGAATGGCCTTCTACCCAATCTTTAGAGATGAGACTATGAGAGAGTATTGATCGGGGATGTTATTTGAATGATAGGAGGAGGCTAGGTCGGGACGTTGAGCACGAGAGTTATCCGACTTCATTGAGGTGAGTCTTCTCACTATACTGTACCTGGAAGGGTACCTATGTGTGATCGGAAGGTCTTGTATGCTATGAGATGTATGTGCTATATGCTGTTATGTGGTATGTATGTGTTATGTATGTTATGTATGGTAAGGACCGGAAGGTCAAGATGATATGGACCGGAAGGTCAAGATGACATGGACCGGAAGGTCAGGAGGTTACGGACCGGAAGGTCGATACGGGTAGGACCGGAAGGTCTACCGGGATTCGGGACGGAAGTCCCCTGAGACACTTGGGTCGGAAGATCCTACAAAGTTATGGCCTGGAAAGGCGTATGTGTTGTATGTGGTATATTAGGGAAACTCGCTAAGCATTTATGCTTACAGTTGCTGTGTTATGTGTTTCAGGTACTATCGAGGATCGCGGGAAGGCGCCGACATGATCCTTACACACTCGTAGAGATTATGTTTTGAGATTATGGGATTTGTTTGTTATGATGACATTGAATACAGTTTGTTTGATAATATTGTTTTTGATGATTGAAAATATGATTTAAAAATGAAAAATTGTTTTGAAAATTTACGTCGTTACACTCTCTCTCTCTCTCTCTATATATATATATATATATATATATATATATATATATATATATATATATATATATATATATATATATATATATATGGCGATTGACATTTTTAGATCACTATTTGCTTTAGTTAATGTGTTTACATGTGATACTTTCCTTCATTAGTTTCGTATTATTTTATGTGAATTTCAGTTTCTTTTTATAAATTTGATAATTACGTATATATTATAAAAAGACAAATACCATGTTGAAACATAATAAGTCAGACATTTCGTTGTGTGCAACATCAAGTGAACCATCGTTGCTTACCTTTTAAATCCACATTTTGACAAAAAAAATTAATAAATAATTAATTAATTAATTAAAAAAAATAAAAAAGTAAAATAAAATAAAATAAAACCGCTATATATAAAAGAACATTTTATGATTGCCGTTTTTGAACGAAAACAACTTTTTTTTAAAGGACAGTTCTCGCTTATTTTCTTGTCCAATGTACATTTGTATCATTTAGTATTCATGTGGGAGCCCTATATCTTGTTTTTCACACGTGGTTAGATATAATAGAAAGTATATTACATAAATTCTTCTTATGGTATAATAAAATTTACTAAACCGTCCTTGAATTTTTTTATCACATGGATAGTCATTAAATACCCTTTTTCTTTTTTGTGTTTAATCAACATTGGATTATAACTCGCGTAAAACGTAAGAAACGTATAAAAAAAATACATATACAGTTATAAAAAAACCGCCACAATAAAAAAATATATAAAGTAACATAAAGAAAATTTGTGTTATTTGTTATATTGAAATGTTTAAAAAATACAAGGAAATGCATGAATATCTACAATTGTTGAAAGATATATTTGAAGACAACATTTTTTGTTTTATTACTCGGACGACCTTTCTCGTCACATAACTAGTCTTTTTTAAATTATCTGTCATTTTTCATTTTTATTTAAGTTTTTTTTTCGGAATTAAATGAAAGGAAAAACAACATAATTCCGTTGTATGAAAAAAAATGAAAATATAAAGCTATAATTGATGTAAAACCCAACAATGATAGTTCATAAAATTGACTTAACTCATATAATTTTCTAGAAGTTATTTTTAGAAACTGATTAATTTATTAATTTTTATATAATTAGGGAAATTTCAATTAAACGATTGGTTCATATTTGTTTTTCGTTCGATAAGTCTTTTTCTTTCAAATCAGTAACTTCTTTCCAAAAATCTAACTGAAAAACCAAAAATCGTAAATCCAAAATACTTAGGGAAGCTTCTTGACTTTAGTTAGATTTTTATAAATGCGGAGACTAAGATGATTTTTGCAATTGTGTAACGTTAAAACATAGTGTCATATTTAACATGTTTCCTTTTAAAAATTAGTTTTTTAAGAAAATATATTTTTTTGGCAAATAGTTATTTGAAAAAACATGTTATACCGAAATGACTTCAAAATATTTATCGTTTACTAAGTAACAAATAGTAAATTTTGACAATAAAATATAACATTAGCATAAGGTAATTGAGTGGGTTCATTGATTTGCACTTATGTGATTGCACAACAGAAATATATATATATATATATATATATATATATATATATATATATATATATATATATATATATATATATATATATATATATATATATATATATATATAGGTTTAGGTTCTATGGAAAACAAAAAACCCTAAAAATCATAAAAATGCATAAAAAAAATACTTAGAGATCACAAAACTTTTTTTTGAATTTTTTTTATAAAAAATCGCAGCTTTTTATTAAAATTCGCTGAAAAAAAAAATAAAAAACCAATTTTTTTTTTTATAAAAATAAAAAGTTTTTTTTTTCAAATTTTTTTCAGCGAATTTCTTTAAAAACCTGCGATTTTTTCATAAAAAATGTCAAAAGAAAGTTTTGTGATCTCTAGGTATTTTTTTTATGCATTTTTTTTGATTTTTTGGGTTTTTGTAGGGTTTTTTTGTTTTCCAAATAACCCTTCCCTATATATATATATATATATATATATATATATATATATATATATATATATATATATATATATATATATATATATATATATATATATATATATATATATTATAAAGGATAAAAGTCATGTCTTGTCTATACAACTTCTATATCTATTCCAATATATTTTGGTCTAGGTTAAACATAAATGTGTAT